>NC_092516.1:0-36188 GCF_047511675.1 Marmota flaviventris | reverse complement strand
TAGTGTTAGGGTTAGTATTAGTGTTAGGGGTTTTGTTTGTGTTAAGGTTAGCATTAAGGTTTGTTTTAGGGTTAAGTTTAGGGTTAGGTTTAGGATTATAGTTAAGATTAGGGAAAGAGTTAGGGTAAGGGTAAGGGTTAGAGTTTGGGGTATGTTTAGGTTCAGGGTTAGATTTAGCGTAAAAGTTAGGGTTAGAGTTAGGGTTAATATTAGTGTAAAGGTTAGTGTTAGGGATAGGATTAGGGTTAGTGTTATGGTTAGGCTTAGGGATAGGGTTAGTGTAAAGTTAGTGATAGGGTAGACTTGGGGTTAGGGTTAGTGTTAGGATTAGGGTTATGATTAGTGTTAGGTTTAGTGTTATTTTAGGGTTAGGGTTAGGGTTAGGGTTAAATAAGGTTTAGGGGTAAGGTTAGTTATGGTTAGGTTTATGGTTTGTGTTAGGGTTTGTGTTAGTGTTAGGGTTAGGTTAGAGTTTATGTTAGTGTTAGAGCTAGTGTGTAGGTCAGATTTAGGTTTAGGGTTAAGGTTAGGTTTAGTGTTCATGTTCTTGTTAGGGTTAGGATTAGTGTTAGGGTTGCGTGTAGGTTTTCAAATAGGGTTAGTGTTAGCGTTATGGTTAGGATTAGAGTTATATTTAGGTTTAGTGTTTGGGTTAGAGTTAGGTTTAGGGTTAATTTTAGGGTTATGGTTAATGTTAGAGTTAGTGTTAGTGTTAGGGTTAGGGTGAAGTTTATTGTTCATGTTAGGATTAGGGTTAGGGTTAGGGTTAGGGTTAAGATTAGGGTTAAGCTTAGTGCTATAGTTAAAGTTAGGATTGTGTAAGGTTAGGGTTACCTTTATAGTTATGGTTAGAATTAGGGTTAGGGTTAGTGTTAGGTTTTGGGTTAGGAGTATGGTTAGTGAAACACTTAGGTTTAGGGTGAGAAGTAGGTTTAGTGTTAGGGTTATGTTTAGGATTAGGGTAAGTGTTAGCATTAGGGTTATGTTTAGGGTTATGTTTAGGTAAGGGTTAGGTTTTGTGTCAGTGTTAGGGTTAGGGTTAGAGTTAGATTTTGGTTTAGATTTAAGGTAAGGGTAAGGGTTAGAATTAAATTTAGGGTTAGGGTCAGTGTGAGATTTAGGATTAGGGTTCAAATTAGGGTTGCAGGGAGGGTTATGGTTAGGTTTAGGATTAGGTTTAAGGTTAAGATTAGGGTTAGAGTCAGGCATAGTGTTATGGTTAAGGTTAGTTTTAGGGTTAGGTTTGCGGTTAGGGTTACTGTTAGGTTTAGGGTTAGGGTTAGGTTTAGGGTTAGTTTTATGGTTAAGGTTAGTTTAGTGTTAGAGTTAGGGTTAGGTTTAGTGTTAGAGTTTTGGTTAGGTTTCTGTTAAAGTTACAGTTAAGATTGGGGTTAGGGTTACATTAGGGTTCTGGTTAGGGGTAGCATTAGGGTTATGGTTAGAGTTAGGGTTAGTGCTAGAGTTAGGTTTAGTTTTAGTGTTAGGGTAATGGTTAGGTTTAGGGATAGTGTTCGGGTTAGTGTTATGGTTAGGGATTGTGTTAAGTTTATGGATAGGGTTAGGTTTAGTGTTATTGTTAGGGTTAGGGATAGGTTTTATGTTAGGCTTAGGTTTAGAGTTAGTATTAGGGTTAGCTTTAGGGGTAGGGTTAGGGATAGTGTTAGGGTTAGGGTTAGTGTTTGGGTTAGTGTTATAGTTAGGTTATGTTTAATGTTAGGGTTAGGGTTACGGTTTGGGTGAAGTTTAGGGTTAGTGTTATGTTTAGGGTTAGGTTTAGTGTTAAGGTTAGTGTTAAAGTTCAGCTTAGGGTTAGGGTCAGTGTTTGGATTATGGTTAGGGTTAGGGTTTGATTTAGTTTTAGAGTTATGGTTAGTGTTAGGGTTTGTGTTATGGTTATGGTTAGGGTTAGTGTTAGGGATAGGATTTGTGATAAGATTATGGTTACAGTTTTGCTTAGGTTTAGGTTTAGGTTTAACTTAGTGATAGGTTTAGGGTTAGGGTTTGGGTTAGTGTTAGGGTTTTTTAGCATTAGGTTTAGGGTTAGTGTTAGGTTATGTTTACTGTTAGTATTAGGGTTAGGGTTATTTTAGGTTTAGTGTTAGGGTTAGGGTTAGAGATAGAGTTAGGGTTAGATTTAGGGTTATTAATAAAATTAGTGTTAGGGTAGGTTTAGGGGTTGTGTTAGTGTTAGGTTTAGTGTTAGTGTTAGGTTTAGGTTTAGGGTACGGTTTAGTGTTAGTGTTAGAATTGGTTTTAGTGTTAGGGATAGTGTTAGAATTTGGGATAGGTTTATATTTAGTCTTAGGATTAGGGTTTAGTTTAGTACTAGGTTTAGGGTTAGGGTTTGGGTTAGTTTTAGGGTTAAGGGTAGGGTTATTTAGCATTAGGTTTAGGGTTAGTGTTAGGTTAGGGTTACGGTTATGATTAGGGTTAAGTTTAGGGTTAGTGTTTGTGCGTTATGTTTAGTGCTAGGGTTAGTTTTATTTTTTCAGTTACGGTTATGATTAGGATTCAGGTTAGGTTTAGCGTTAGGGTTAGGTTTCAGTTAGGGTTGGGGTTAAGGTTTTTGTTAGGGTTAGATTTAGGGTTATGTTTTGGGTTAGAGTTAAGGTTACTTTTAGGTTTATACTTATGACTAGGGTTTGGGTTAGGATAGAGTTAGAGTTAGGGTTATGTTATGGTTAGGGTTATGGTTACAGTTAGGGATGTGTTAGTTTTAGGATAAGCATTAGGGTTAGGGTTACAGTTAGGGTTAGGTTTTGTGTTAGTTTTAGTGTTAGTGTTAGCATTAGGGTATGTGTTAGGTTTAGGGTTACAGTTAGGGCTAGGGTTAGTGTTTGGTTAAGGTTTAGGTTTAGGTTTAGAGTAAGTGTTATGGTTAGTGTTATTGTTATTGTTAGGGTTAGGGTTAGGTTTAGTGTTAGAATAAGTGTTATGGTTAGTATTAGGGTTAAAGTTAGGGTTAGAGTCAGGGTTTGTGTTAAGTATATTGTTAGGATTTGTGTTAGGATTAGGGTTAGTGTGAGGGTTAAAATTACAATTAGGATTAGGGTTAGCTTTAGGGTTAGGTGTTAGGTTAGTGTTAGGATTAGGATTAGGGTATTTGTTAGCGTTAAGGTTGGGTTTAGTGTTAGGTTAGGGTTAAGGTTAGTATTAGGATTAGGGTTATTTTAGGGTTAGTGTTAGGGTTAGGGTAAGGGTTAGGGATAGAGTTAGGCTTAGGTTTAGGGTTATTAATAGAATTAGGGTTAGGTTAGGTTAGGTTTAGGGGTTGTGTTAGTGTTAGGGTTAGTGTTAAGTTTAGGGTAAGGTTTAGTGTTAGTGTTAGAATTAGCGTTAGGATTAGGGATAGTGTTAAGATTTGGGATAGATTTAGATTTAGTCTTAGAATTAGCATTAGTTTTAGGTTTAGAATTCGAGTTAGGGTTAATGTTGGGGTTAGGGTTAGGGTTAGTGTTAGGGTAAGGGTTAGGTTTAGAATTAGGTTTAGGTTTATTGTTAGGGTTTTGGTTAGGTTTAGGGTTAGGATTACTGTTAGGGTTTTTGTTAGGTTTACAGTTAGTGTTATGGTAAGGTGTACAGTTAGGTTTAGGTTTAGGGTTAGTATTAGGGTAAATTTTAGGGTTTGTGTTCGGGTTAGGGTTATGTTTAGTTTTGGGGTTAGTATTAGGTTTACGGTTAGTGTTAGTGTTAGGTTTAGGTTTAGGGTTTGTGTCTTGTTTAGGGTTAGGGATATTGTTAGGTTTACGGATATATTTAGGGTTAGTGTGAGGTTTAGGGTTAAGGATAATGTTAGTGTTATGGTTATGCTTAGGGTGAGGTTGATGGTTACTGTAAGGTATAGGGTTATGTTAGTGTTAGCGTTTAGGTTTGTGTTAGGGTGAGGCTTAAAGTTAGTGTTAGAGTTAGCGTTAGGCTTAGGGTTAGAGTTAGTATTAGGGTTGGGACAGGGTTATGGTCAGGGTTAAGGTTAGGTTTATGGTTTGAGTTGGAGTTATGGTTGTGGTTAGAATTGGGGTTAGGCTAAAGTTAGTGTTAGGGTTGGGGTTAGGGTTAGGATTATGTTTAAAGTTAGGGTTATAGTTAGGGTTAGGATTAGTGTTAGGGTTAGTTTTGCTTTTAGGGTTAGTGTTTGTGTAGGGTTAGTTTTAATGTTTGTGTTAGCATTAGGTGTAGGGTTAGGTTTAGGGTTATGGTTACAAAACGTTTAGGGTAAGATTTAGGGTTAGGGATGGGTTTAGGGTTAGTGTTAATCTTAGAAATAAGGTTAGGGTTAGTGTTAAATTTATAGTTAGGGTTATATTTAGGAATAGTTTTAGGTTTAGGATTATGTTAGGGTTAGTGTTAGGTTAAAGGTTATGGTTAGGATTAGGGTTAAGGTTAAAGTTAGTATTAAAGTTAGGGTTAGGGTTAGGGTGAATATTAATATTAGTGTTAGAATTAGACTTAGAGTTAGTGTTAGTTAGGGTTATGTTTAGGGTAAGTGTTATTTTTAGGGTTATGTTTGGAGTTAGTTTTAGGGTTAGGGTTAGGGTTAGGGTTAATTCAGTGTTAGTGTTATGGTTAGGTTTAGGGTTAGTGTTAGTTTTAAGCTTAGTGTAAGGGTTGTGTTAGCGTAAAGTTTATGTTTAGATTTATGATTACAGTTAGGGTTATAATTTGGGTTAGTGTTAGGTTTTTGGTAAGATATGGGTTAGGGTTAGTGTTAAGGTTTCTGTTAGGATTAGATTTAGGATTAGGGTAAGTATGAGTGTAGGTTTTAGGGTTAGGGTTATGGTTATGATTAAGGTTAGTTTTAGGGTTAGAATTTGTGTTAGGGTTATTTTATTGTTAGGGTTATGGTAAGGGTTAGGGATTGTGTTAGGGTTAGGGTTAGGGTTAGATTCATTGTTACAGTTAGGATTAGGGTTAGTGTTATGTTTAGGGTTAGGGTTAGGGTAAGTGTTAGTGTTAGAGTTATGGTTACATTTTGTGTAAGGGTTAGGGTTAGGGTTAATATTAGGTTTAGGGTTAGGGTTTTGCTGGCATTAGTGGTAGAGTTAAGGATATGGATATATTTAAGTTTTGGATTCGGGTTATGGTTAGGGTTAGCGTTAGTTTTTGGTTAGGGTTAGTGTTAAGGTTTGTGTTAGGGTTAGATTTAAGGTTAGGGTAAGAATTAGGATTACTGTTAGTGTTAGTGTTAGGGTTAAGGTTTACATTTAGAGTTTGGATTAGGGTTAGGGATAGTATATGTATTACGGTTAGAGTTAGAGTTAGTTTTAGGGTTAGGGTTAGGTTTAGGGTTATGCTTGGGTAGGTTTAGGGTTAGGTTAGTGTTAGGGTATATTTATGGTTAGGGTTTGTGTAATGGTTGGTGTTAGAGTAAGGGTTTGGTT
The DNA here is from genome assembly GCF_047511675.1 of Marmota flaviventris. Taxonomy (NCBI): domain Eukaryota; kingdom Metazoa; phylum Chordata; class Mammalia; order Rodentia; family Sciuridae; genus Marmota; species Marmota flaviventris. The sequence continues at coordinate 30,810 of NC_092516.1, read as the reverse complement.
TAGTGTTAGAGTTAGGGTTAAGGTTAGGGTTTGTGTTAAATTTAGGATTAGGTTTAGAGTTAGGGTTTGTGTTTGGGTTAGGATTATGGATAAGATTAGGGTTAGATTTAGGGTTACAGTTAGGGTAAGAGTTAGGTTAGGAATAGGTTTTCAGTTAGTTTTAGGTTTAGGGTTATGGTTAGGGTGAGGGTTACTCTTAGGTATAATGTTAGGGTTATTGTTAGGATTATGGTTAGAGTTAGGGTTGGTGTTTGGGCTAGGGTTAGTGTTAGGTTTAGGGTTAGGTTTAGTGTTATGGTAAGGGTTAGGTTTTGGGTTATGGTTAGGGTTAAGGAAAGTGTTAGTGTTAGGTTATGGTTAGGGTTAGTTTTAGATGTAGGGTTAGGTTTAGAGTTAGGGTTAGTGTTGTGGTTAGTTTTAGAGTAAGGTTTAGGGTTTCAGTGACCATTACGGTTAGGATTAGGGTTATGTTAGGATTAGGTTAGGATTAAGTTTATGCTTACTAATTGGATTAGGGCTAGATTTAGGGTTAGGGTTAAGGTTAGTGTTAGGGTAGGGGTAGGGTTATGGTTAGGATTAGGTTTAGGGTAAGTGTAACAGTTATAGTTAGGATTAGGCTTAGTATTATGTTTAGGGTTAGTGATTGGGTAAGGTTTAGAGTTAGGGTAATGTTTAGGGTTAGGGTTAGGGTTAGGTATGGTTTAGTGTTAGCATTAGTCTTGGGTTTATGCTTCGGTTGAATGTTACGTTTAGGGTTAGTGTTAGTGTTAATGTTAGTGTTAGGGTTTGTGTTATGGGTAGGTTTATTGTTAGGTTAAGGTTTACGGTTAGAATTAGGGTTAGGGTTAAGGTTAGTTTTAGGGTTAGGATTAGTGTTACATTTAGGATTAGGGTTAGGGTTAGAGTTAGGTTAGGGTTAGGGTTTGTGTTAGGTTATGTGTTAGGGACAGGTTTGCGGATAGAATTAGGGTTAGTGTTAGGCTTAGCTTTATGGTTAGGTTTAGAGTTAGGTTTAGTGCTAGGATTAGGGTTAGGGTAAGGGTTAGGGTAAGGGTTAAGGTTATTGTTAGGTTTAGTTTTAGGATTAGGTTTAGTGTTAGGGTGAGGGATAGAATTTGTTTAGGGTATGGGTTAGTGTTCATGTTATGTTTAGTGTTTGTGTTAGTGTTAGTGTTCGGATTATGATTATGGTTAGGATTAGGTTTAGGGTTAGATTTACTGTTACTTGTTTTGCTTTATTGTTAGTATTACGGTTAGTGTTAAGGTTAGGGTTAGAGTTAGGGTTAGTGTTAGTTTAGGGTTAGGGTTAGTTTTAGGGTTAATGTTAGGTTCAAGTTTAGGGTTAGGTTTAGGGTTAGGGTTCATGTTAGGGTTAGAGTGAGGGTTAGGATTAGGGTTAGGGTTAGGGTTAGAAATAGATTTAGTATATGTTTAGGGTTAGGGTTACTGTTATGATAATGGCTAGGGATAGGGTTAGGTTTAGGGTTAGTGTTATGGTTCGGGTTAGGGTTTCTTTTAGGGTTAGTGTTAGGATTACTTTTAGGTTTTTGGTTATGATAAGGATTAGCTTTTGTGTTATGGTTAGGGTTAGGTTTACTGTTAGGATCAACGTTATGGTTTAGGTTAGTGTTAGGGTTAGAGAGTTATGTTTATTTTTAGGGTTAGTGTTTGGTTTACGGTTTACGGTTAGGTTGTGTTAGGGTTTCTGTTATTGTTAGCTTTAGTATTAGATTTAGGTTTAGTGTTCGGCATAGCTTTAGGTTTAGGGTTAGGGTTATGTTTATGGTTAAGGTTAGAGTTAGGGATAGGATTAGGTTTAGGTTTAGGTTTAGGTTTAGTGGTAGGGTTAGTGTTACTGTTAGGGTTAGGATTAGTGTTCGGGTTAGGGTTAGGGTTTGGGTTAGTGTAATATTCAGGTTTAGGGTCAAAGTTAGGTTTAGGTTTAGTGTTAGGGTTAGGGTTATTGTTAGGTTTATTGTTAAAGTTAGTGTTGGTTTATTTTTAGTGTTATGATTACAGTTAAAGTTAGGGTTAGGGTTAGGGTTGGGTTTAGGTTTAGTCTTAGGATTAGGGTTAATATTAGGGTTAGTGTTAGTGTTAGGGTTATGTTTTTGATTAAGGTTAAGGTTAGGGTTAGTTTTATTGTTTGGCTTTGTGTTAGGGTTAGTGTTATGCTTAGTGTTAGAGTTAAGGTTAGGGTTAGGATTAGTGCTATCAAAGTGTTAGGTTTAGGCTTTGTGTTAGTGTTAGGTTTAGAGTTAGGTTTAGCGTTACTGTTAGTGTTAGGGTTAGGGTTATGTTTATGGTTCATGTTAGGGTTAGGGTTGGTTTTAGGTTTAGTTTTTCTTTTATTGTTTGGATTCATGTTAGGGTTAGGGTTAGGGTTAGGTTTAGGTTTATTATTAGTTTTAGTGTTTGGGTTTGTGTTAGCGTTAGAGTTAGGGTTAGTGTTAGTGTATGGTATGGTTAGGGTTAGGGTTAGAGTTAGTTTTAGATTTAACATTAGGGTTAGTGTTAAGGTTTGTGTTAGGCTTAGGGTTAGAATAAGGGTTAAGTAATGTGTTACGTTTATGGATAGGTTTAGGGTTAGGATTAGGTTAATTTTTATAGTTACGGTTACATTAGTTTTATGGTTATAGATTTGACTAGGGTTTGTGTTAAATGTAGAGTTTATGGTTAGGCTTATGATTAGGGTTAACGTTAGTGTTAGGGTTAGGGTTTATATTAGAGTTAGCGTTAGAGTTAGTTTAAGTTTAGTTTTAGAGCTAGAATTAAGGTTAAGATTAGGGTTAGGTTTAGGGCTAGTGTTAGGTTTAGTGTTAGGGTTAGGGTTATGGTTAGGTTTAGTTTTATTGTTAGGTTTAATGTTAGGCTTTGGGTTAATGTTAGTGTTAGAGTTAATGTGAGTTTATTTTTGGATTTAGGGTTAGGGTTTGTGTTGGGGTTAGCATAATTTAGGGTTATGATTTTGTTTAAGTTTAGGGTTAGTGTTAGTGTATAGGTTAGGGTTAGTTTTAGGGTAAATGTTAGTTTTAGTTTTACATTTAGAGTTTGGATTAGGGTTAGGGATAGTATATGTATTACAGTTAGAGTTAAAATTAGGGCTAGGGTTAGGGTTAGTGTTAGGGTTAGGGTTAGATTTAAGGTTTATGTTATGGTTAGGTTTAGGGTTATTGTTAGTGTTAGGATTTGCGTTAGGGTTAGTATTATGTTTAGTGTTAGGGTTAGGTTTAGGGACAAGAATAGGGTTAGTTTTAGGGTTAGGGTTAGGTTCATGTTAGGGTTAGAGTTTGTGTTAGGGTTAGAGTTAGGGTTAGGATTAGAGTTAGGGTTAGGATTAGGTTTAGTATTTGGTTATGGTTCGTTTACTTTTAGATTAGGGTTAGGGTTAGGGTTAGTGTTATGTTTAGCATTACAGTTTGTGTTAGGGTTAGTGTTAGGGTTGGATTTACAGTTAGGATTAACATTAGGTTTAGGTATAGGTTTAGTGTTAGGATTAGGTTTAGTGTTAAGATTAAGGTTAGAGTTAGGGTTTGTGTTAGGGTTAAGTTTAGGTTCATGAGTAGAATTTGTGTTTGGGTTAGGTTTAGGGTTAGTATTAGCTTTAGGGTTAGGTTTTGTGTTAGGGTTTCCTTTAGGGTTAACGTTAGGGATTGGTTTATGGTTAGTGTTAGGGTAAACTTTAAGGTAAGGGTTAGGGTTTCTGTTAGTGTTAAGGTTAGTGTTAGGTTTAGTATTAGGGTTAGGGTTATGGTTTTGTTTAGGTTTACAGTTAGGGTTAGTGTTAGGCTTTGGGTTAATGTTAGGGATAGAGTTAGTGTTAGGTTTAGATTTGGGTTTAGGGTTAGGGTGTGTGTTGGATTTAGAGTTATTGAGAGTTATGTTTATGTTTAGGGTTAGGGTTAGTATTAGTGTTAGGGTTAGGGTTAGGGTAAGTGTTAGTGTTAGGGTTAAGGTTAGTGTTTGTGTTAGGGTTAGGTTTAGGAATAGGGTTAGTATTAGTGTTAGAGTTAATATTAGGGTTAGGGTTAGTGTTACGGTTAGGGTCATATTTAGATTTAGGGTTTGTGTTTTGGTTAGGGTTAGGGTTACTGTTAGGATTAAAATTATGGTTAGGATTAGTGTTAGGGTTAGGGTTATTGTTAGTGTTAGTTTTTGTGTTAAGGTTATTGTTATATTTAGTGTTAGGGTTGGGGTTAGGGTTAGGAATATGGTTAGGATTAGGGTTAGGTTTAGGGTTAGTGTTAGTGTTAGTGTTAGGGTTAGGGTTAGTTTTAGGGTTAGTGTTAGGTTTATGGTTATAGTTAGTGTTAGGGTTAGGTTTAGAGGTCATGTTAGGGTTAGGGTTAGTGTTAGGGCTAGGGTTTGGGTCAGGATTAGTTTTACCATTTGGTTAGGGTTAGGTTTTCTGTAAGGGCTAGGTTTAGGGTTAGCATTAGGAATATGTATAGGATTAGGATTAGGGTTAAAGTTAAGGTTAGGGTCAATATTAGGGTTAGGGATAGGGTTAGTGTTATGGTTAGGTTTAGGTTTTGTGTTAGGATTAGGGTTAGGGTTAGGGTTAGGGTTAAAATTAGATTTTGTGTTGGGATTTCTCTGAGAGTTAGTGTTAGTTCTGGCCTTAGTGTTAGAGTTAGGGAAATGGTTATTATTACAGTTAAGATTCACGTTAGCATTAGGGTTAGGTTTAGGATTAAGTTTGGGTTAAGGTGAAGGTTTGTGTTAGGGTTAAATTTAAGGTTAGAAGTAGAATTAGGGTTAGGTTTAGGGTTTGTATTAGAGGTAGGGATAGGGTTACGGTTAAGTTTAGTTTAAGGGTTTAGTTTTAGTGATAGAGTTATGGTTCATATTAGGGTAAGTTTTTTGTGTTAGAAATAAGGTTAGAGTTAGTGTTACATTAGGGTTAGGGTTAGGATTATGTAAGTGTTAGGGTTAGGGTTAAGGTTACACTTAGTGTTGGGTTATGGTTAGGGTTATGGTTAGTGTTAGGGTTATGGTTATGGTAAGGTTAGGCTTAGGGTTAGTTTAAGGGTTAGGGCAAGTGTTTGTGTTAGTGTTAGTGTTAGGATTAGGTTTACGATTACGGTCAACTTTAGAATTAGTGTTAGGATAGGGTTGGATTAGGTTTAGATTAGCGTTAGGACTAAGGTTTGTGTTAGGGTTAGATTTAGGGTTAGGGTAAGAATTAGTGTTAGGGTTATTGTTAGGGTTAAAATTGTGGTTACGTTTAGGGTTATGGTTAGGATAGGTTTAGATTTAGGTTACATTTAGTGTTAGGGTTAGTTTAGGTTTAGGGTTATGGTTAGGTTTCGGGTTTGTGTTAGGGTTAGGGTTTGTGTTTAAGGTTAGGATTAAGATTACGGTTAGGGTTAGGTTTAAGGTTCTTTTAAGATTACAGTTAGGGTTAGGGACAGGTTTAGGGTAAGTGTTTGGGTTAAAGTTAGGATTATGGTTACTTTTAGGGTAAGGTTAGGTTAGTGTTAGGTTTAAGGTTAGAGTTAGGGTTATGGTTAGGTTTAGGTTTAGTGTTAGGGTTAATATTAGGCTTATGGTTAGTGTTAGCGTTAGGTTTAGGTCAGGGTTAGAGTTAGAGTTTGGATTAGGGTTAGGTCTAGTTTTAGGTGGTTAGAGTTAGGGTTATTTTTAGGGTTAGGTTTAGGGTTTGGGGAAGGATTAGGGTAAGTGTTAGTGATAGGGTTAGGGTTGGGGCTAAATTTAGTGTTAGGATAAGTGTTAGTGTTAGTTTAAGTGTTAGTTTTAGGGTTAGGGCTAGTGTTAGGGTTAGTGTTAGGGTTAGGGTTTGGTTAGTGTTTGTGTTACGGTTAGAGGTTTTGTTAGGGATAGGATTAGGGTTAGGGTTAGTGTTAGTTTTTGTGTTAGGGTTATTTTGATGGTTTGTGATAGGGTTAGTGTTAGGGTTAGGGATAGCATTAGTGTTAAGGTTAGGGTTTGGTTAGGGTTAGGGTTAGTGTTAGGGTTAGTGTTAGGTTTAAGTTTATGGTTAGTGCTAGGTTTAGGGAAAGGGTTAGGGTGAGGGTTAGATTAGGGTTAGGGTTCGTGTTGAGGTTAGGTATATGCTTAGAGTTACAGTTAGGGTCAGTGTAAGGATTAGTGTTAGGTTGAGTTTTAGGGTTAAGGTTAATGTTAAGGTTACAGTAAGTGCTGGGTTAGGGTTATGGTTATGTTTAGAGTTAGGGTTATGGTTAGGGTTAGGATTAGCATTACAGTTATTGTTCAGGTTTGTGTTAGGTTTAGGGTAAGTGTTAGGTTTAGGGTTACAGTTAGGGTTAGGATTCGGATTACACTTATTGTTTGGGTTAGGTTTTGGTTAGTGTTGGGGTTAAGGTTTGTGTTAGCGTTAGATTTAACATTAGGTCTAGGTTTCGGGTTTGGGTTAGAGTTAGAGTTAGTGTTAGGGTTAGCATTAAGGTTAGGGTTAATGTTACGCATATGGTAAGGGTTATGGTTAGAATTAGAGTTAAGTTAGGGTTAGGTTTAGATTTATGTTAGGGTTATGGTTATTGTTATGGTTATGGTTTGTGTTAGAATTAGGATTAGTGTTGGGGTTAGGTTTAGTGTTAGTGTTTGAGTTAGGGTTTATGTTAATGTTAGAATTAGGATTATGTTAGGGTCAGGTTTAGGTTTAGGGTTAGTTTTAAGGTTAGACTTAGGTTAAAGGTAGGTTTACTGTTAATGTTAGATTTAGGGTTTAGGTTAGGGTGAGCGTTAGTTTTAGGTTTAGAGTTAGCGTTACTGTTAGGGTTAGTTTTAGGGTTGGGGTTAGGTTTATGGTTAGTGTTAGGGTTAGGTTTAGAGTTAGGGTTATTTTTAGAGTTAGGGTTAGGATTAAGATTAGTGTTAGGTTTAGGTTTAGGGTTAGGGTTAGTGTCACGGTTAAATTAGGTTAGGATTAGGTTAATGGTTAGGGTTAGGGTTTGTGTTAGGGTTGGGGTTAGGGGTAGTGTTAGGGTTAGTGTTAGGGTTAGGGATAGCTTTTCGGTTAATGTTATGTTTAGGGTTAGGGTTAGTGTTAGGGTTAGGTTTAGGGTTAGGTTTAGGTTTAGGTATCGTGTTAGGTTTAGTGTTAGGGTTAGGTATAGGATTATTTTTAGGGTTATGGTTAGGATTACAGTGAGGTTTTAGGTTAGGGTTAATTTATGGTAAGGTTTGTGTTTAGGGTTAGGTTTAGATTTAGGGTTTTGTTAGGGTTAGTTTTATTTTTAGGGTTAGGGTTTGTGTTAGGGTTAGGTTTAAAGTTTGTGTTTGGGTTAGGGTTAGGGATAGGTTTATTACTAGTGTTACAGATAGGATTAGGGTTAGATTTAGGGTTTGGTATAGTTTTAGAATTAGTGTTAGGGTTATAATTAACATTAGGGCTATTGTTACTGTTAGGGTTAGGGTTAGGTTTATGGTTAGTGTTAGGGTTATGGTTAGGTTTAGTGTTAGTGTTAGCGGAAGGGTTAGGTATAGGGTTAGGGTTGGGGTAAGTGTTAGATGTAGAGTTAGGGTTAATGTTAGTGCTAGGTTTAGGTTTATGTTTAGGTTATGGTTTAGAGTTTGATTTCAAGTTATGGTTAGGATTAGGTTAGAGATAGGGTTATGGTTAGGTCAGGGTTAGGGTTATGGTTATGGTTAGGTTTGCAGTTAGAGTTACTGTTAGTTTTATGGTTAGGTTTTGTGTTAGGGTTTCTCTTAGGGGTTAGCATTAGTGCTTGCGTTAGTGTTACAGATAGGGATATGTTTATAGTTACAGGTAGCATTCAGATTAGGGATAGGGTTAGGGTTTGGGTTATGGTTAGAGTTAATGTTTGTGTTAGGGTTAGATTTAAGGTTAGGGTTAGAATTATGGTTAGAGTTAGGGATAGTGTTAGGGTTAAGGTTAGTTTTAGGATTTAGGGTTTGTGATTTCGTTACAGTAGGGTTAGGATAAGTGTTTGTGTTAGGGCTAGGGTTAGGTTTAGTGTCAGCATTAGGGTTAGGGTTAGGGTAAGTATTAGGGTTAGGTTTAAGGTTAGTGTAAGTGTTAGGGTTAGGGTTAGTGTTAGTGTTAGGGTTGTGGTTAGTGTTAGGTTTAGTGTTAGTGTTAGGGTTTGTGTTAGGGTTTGTGTTAGCTTTAAGGTAAGGATTAGGTTTATAGTTATGGTTATGTTTAATATTCTTGTTAAGGTTTGGGTTATGGTTGTTTTTGGTTAGAGTTATGGTTAAGTTTTGTGTTACGGTTAGTTTAGGATTATGGTTAGAATTAGTGTTAATGTTACCGTTATGATTAGGGTTAGGGTTAAGGTTAGTTTTGGGGTTTGGTTAAGATTAGCATTAAAGTTAAGTTAGAATTAGGGTTACGGTTAGGGTTAAGGTTATTATTGGTTTAGGGTTATGGTTAAGTTTAGGGTTTGTGTTAGGATTAGGTTTAGGTTTAATGTTAGGTTTATGGATAAGTTTAGATTTAGATTTAGAACTAGGATTACGGTTAGTGTTAGGATTATGGTTAGGTTAGGGTTAGTGTAAGGGTTAGGTTTAGGGTTAGGGTTAGTGTTTGTGTTAGGGTTAGGTTTAGCGTTAGGGTTATCGTGAGGGATAAGTTTAGTGTTATGGTAGGGCTATGGTTTGTGTTAGGGATAGGGTTAGTGTTAGGGTCATTGTTAGGTTAGGGTTAGTTTTAGGATTAGGGTTAGTGTTAGTATTAGGGATTGCATTAGGGTTAGTGTTAGGGTTAGTGTTAATGTTTGGGTTAGGATTAGAGTTATTGTCAGGGTTAGGTTTGGGGTTAAGTTTTGTGTTATTGTTAGGGTTCGGGTTAAAGTTAGGGATAGTGTTAGGGTTTGCAATAGATTTAAGGTTAGTTTTAGGTTTAGGGTTAGGTTTGCTGTTAGTTTTATATTTAGTTATAGGGTTAGGGTTAGGTTTAGTGTTAGTGTTGTGGTTAGGGTTAAAAGTACTGTTAGTGTAAAGGTTAGGGTTAGAATTAGAATTAGGGTTATTTTTAAAGTGAGGGTTAGAGATAGGGTTATGGTTATGGTTAGGGTTAGGTTTAGAGTTAGTTTTAGTGTTAGTTTTAGGTTTAGGGTAAGGGTGGTTTTTAGGGTTAGGTTTAGGGTTGGGGTTTGTTTTTGGTTAGGGTTAGGGTTAGTGTCAGGTTAGTGTTAGGGTTACAGTTAGGGTTAAGTTTTATTTTTAGGGTTAGGGTTAGGGATAGGTTTAGGGTTAGTGTTAGGGTAAGTGTTAGGTTTACAGTACGATTTGGGTTTAGGTTTAGGGTTAGTGTTAGGATTAGTGTTAGAGTTATGGTTGGTGTTAGGATAAGGGTTAGTGTTACCATTAGGGTTAGGGTTTGAGTTGTGTTAGGATTAGTGTTAGGTTTAGGATTACAGTAAGGATTAGGTTTAGTTTTAGGGTTAGGGTTAGTGTTAGGTTTAGCTTTAAGGTTAGCATTAGGGTAAAGTTTATGGTTAGTGTTAGTTTTAGTGTTTGCCTTAGGGTTAGTGTTAGGGTTAGGGTATGGGTGTTTGTTAGGGTTAGGTTTAGTTTTAGGGTTTGTTTGTGTTAGGGTTAGGTTTAGGGTTAGGTTTAGGGTTAGGGTTAGTGTTAGAGTTAGGGTGACAATTAGAGTTTGTGTTAGGGTTATGGTTAGGTTTAGTGTTAGGGTTAGAGTTAGGGTTAGGGTTAAGGTTTGTGCCTGCTTTAGTGTTAGAGTTAGGGATATGGTTGTTAAGGGAAGAATTTGCGTTAGTATTAGGTTTAGGGTTAGGGTTAGGTTTGAGTTAGGGTTAAGGTTAAGGTTTGTGTTAGGTTTAGATTTAAGTTTAGGGTTAGAATTAGACTAGTGTTAGTGTTAGGGTTAGGGTTAATCTTAGTTTAGGGTTAGGGTTAGAGTTACGATTAGAGTTAGATAAGAGTTAGGTATAGTGTTAGGTAAGGGTTGGGGTTATTTTTAGATTTATGATTCCTTTAAGGGTTAGGATTAGTGTTAGTTTTAGGGTTTTGGTTAGGGATGGGGTTAGGGATTGTGTTAAGGTTAGGGTTAAAATTATTTTACCGCTAGAATTAGGGTTAGAGTTTGCATTAAAATTAGGCTTAGGATTAGTGTTAGTGTTAGGATTAAGGTTAGTGTTAAGTTTAGGGTGAGGGTTAGGGTTAGTGGTAGGTTTAGTGTTAGGGTTGTGCTGGCATTAGTGTTACACTTATGGATATGGTTATTGTTACAATTAGGATATGGGTTAGGTTTAGAGTTAGTGTTAGGGTTAGGGTTAGGTTAGGGTTAGGTTAGGGTTAGGTTATGGTTAGGGTTATGGTTAGATTTAGGGTTTGTGTTTGGGTTATGGTTAGTTTTAGGGTTAGGGTTAGTTAGTGTTAGTATTAAGGTTTGTGTTTGGGTTAGATTTAAGTTTAGGGTTACAATTAAGGTTAGGGTTAGTGTTAGGGTGAGGGTTATGTTTAGTGTTAGGCTTAAATTTAGGGTTAGGGTGAGGGTTAGGGTTTGGCTTAAAATTAGGTTTATTGTTAAGATTAGGGTTTGGATTGGGGTTAGGGTTAAGGTCAGTGTTAGGGTTACAATTAGGGTTAGACTTAGTTTTAGGGTAAGGGTTACAGGTTGGATTAGGTTTAGCGTTAGGAAAAAGGTTAGTGTTTGGTTTAGGGTTAGGGTTAGATTTAGTTTTATATTTAGGGTTAGGTTTAATATTAGGTTTAGGTTTAAGGTTTGGGTGAGCATTAGGGTTAGGATTAGGGTTTTGTTAGTATTAAGGTTAGGGTTACGGTTATTATTATGGATAGGATTAGGGTTAGAATTAGGTTTAGGGTTATGGTAGGGTTAGGGTTAGGGTTAGGGTTAAGGTTAGTATTAGTGTTAGTGTTAGGTTTAGGGTTAGGGTTAGGGTAAGTGTTAGGGTTAGGGTTAGTTGTAGGGTTAGGGTTAAGTTTAGGATTAGAGTTAGGGTTAGTCTTAGTGTTAGGTTTTGCATTAGTGATAGTGTTATGGTTAAAATTATTGTTAGGATTAGGATTAGGGAAAGGGTTAGTGTTAGTGTTAGGGTTAGGAGTAGTTTTAGTGTTAGTGTTAGGGTTAGAATTAGGTTTAGGTTTAGAGTTAGTGTTAGGTTTATATTTAGTGTTAGTTTTAAATTTAGTCTTGGGGTAAGGGTTAAGATTCAGGTTAGTTTTATGGTTAGAGTTAGTTTTCGGGTTAGTTTTAGGTGTAGTGTTAGGGTTAATGTTAGGTTTAGGGTTAGGGCTACTGTTAGTGTTATGTTTAGTGTTAGGATTTGTATTAGTGTTAGTGTTCTCGTTAGGGTTAGAGTTGTGGTTAGCATTAGGGTTTGGATTAGAATTAGAAATAGGATTACTGTTAGAGTTAGATATATGGTTAGGGTAAGGTTAGGGTTAGTTTTAGAGGTAGGTTTAGGGTTACTGTTCAGATTAGGGTAAGGGTAGTATTGGGGGTTAGGTTTACATTTATGGTTTGTGTTAGAGTTAGGGTTAGGTTCAGGGTTATGTTTAGGGTTATGGTTATCGTTAGGGTTATGGTTACTGTTAGGGTTAGGGTTAGTGTTAGGTTTAGGTATAGGTTTAGTATTAGGGTTGGGTTTAGTGTCAGGGTTAGTGTTATAGTTAGGGTTAGTTTTAAGGTTAGTGTTAGGTTGAGGTTTAGGCTTAGAGTTAGAGGTACTGTTAAGCTTAGGTTTAGGGCTCATGTTAGGGTTACTGACAGGGTTAGTGTTAGGGTAGTGTTAGTTTAGGATTAGGTTTAGCATTTGTGTTAACGTTAGGTTTACTGTCAGGTTTAGGGTTAATGTTAGGGTTAGTTTGAGGTTTCGGGTTAGTGTTTTTGTTAGGGTTAGGGTTTGTGTTAAGGTTAGGGTTAGTGTAAGCATTACTTTAACGTTAGGTTTAGGGTTAGTGTTAGAGTTAGTGTTACAATTAGAGTTAACTTTAGTGTTAGGGTTAAGATTAAGTTTAGGGTTAGTGTTCAGTTTAGGGTTAGAGTTAGTGATAGGGTTAGGGTTGGGATTAGGTAAGAGTTTGGGTTAGGATTATGGTTATGGTTAGTGTTAGGGTTAGGGTTAGGGTTAGGATAATTTTTAGGGTTAGATTTACAGTTAGAGTTAGTGTTAGGGTTAGGGTTAGGGTTATTGTTATGTTTATGGTTATGGTTAGGTTTAGTGTTAGGGTTGTGGTTAGCATTTGTGTTAGGGTTAGGGTTAGGGCTAAGGTTATGGTTAGGTTATGGTTATGATTCGGGTTAAGGTTAGAGTTAGGTTTGCATTAGGGTTAGTGTTAAGGTTTGTGTTTGGGTTAGATTTAAGGTTTGGGTTAGAATTAAGGTTAGTGTTAGGGTTAGGGTTTTAGGTTTAGGTTTCAGGTAAATTTTAGGGTTAGTGTTAGGGTTGGGGTTAGTTTAGTGTTAGGGTTAGGGTTAGTGTAGATTTATGGTTAGGGTTTGTGTAAGGGTTATTTATAGGGTTAGCGTTATTGTTAGGTTTAGTGATAGGGTTAGAGTAGGGGTAGAGATCGTGTTAAATTTAGGATTAGGATTAGGTTTAGGGTTTTGTTAGGATTAGATTTAGGGTTAGGGTTACAGTTAGGATTAGGCTTAGAGTTATGGTTATGGTTATGGTTAGTGTTAGTGTTAGGATTAGGTTTATGGTTAGTGTTAGGTTTAGGGTGAGGTATTGTGTTAGGGTTAATGTTAGGACTAGGGTTATGTTTAGTGTTAGGGTTAGTGTTAGGTTTAGGGTTAGGTTTAGGGTGAGGTATTGTGTTAGGGTTAATGTTAGGACTAGGGTTAGGTTTAGTGTTAGGGTTATTGATAGGGTTAGGGTTAGTGTTAGGGTTATTATTAGGTTTAGGCTTATGGTTATAATTTCCGTTAGTGTTAGTGTTAGGGTTAAGATTAGGTTTAGCTTTAGTGTTAGGTTTAGAGTTAGGGTTAGTGTTAGGGTTACTGTTAGGGTTAGGATTAGTTTTAGCATCAGGGATAAGGTTAGGTTTAGGGTTTGAATTAGATTGAAGATTAGGGTTAGTGTTAGGTTTAGGGTTAGGTTTAGGGTTATGGTTCATATTAGGTTTAGGTTTAGGGTTAGTGTTAGGGTTAGTGTTAGTGTTTATTTCAGGGTTAAAATTAGGGTTAGGGATAGTGTTAGGTTTAGGGATAGCTTTAGGGTTATTGTTAGGTTTAGGCTTAAGTTTTGTGTTAGTATTACATTTAGGTTAGTGTTAGGTATATGGTTAATGTTAGGGTTAGGGTTGGGGTAGGTTACGGTTAGTGTGAGGCTAAGGGTTAGGATTAGGAAATAGGGTTAGAGTTTTGGTTAAAATTAGGGTTAGTTTTAAATGTAAGGTAAGAGAGTTAGGGTTACTGTTCGGGATACTGTTAGGGTTAGCGTGTTAGGTTAGAGTAAGTTTTAGAGTTAGTGTTAGGTTTAAGGTTATTGTTAGGGTTAGGGTTCTTATTAGATTTAAAATTATGGTTAATATTAGGGTTAGGTTTATGGTTAGGGATAGGGTTAGTGTTAGCGTTAAGGTTATGGTTAGTATTAGGGTTAGGATTATGTTTAAATTTAATTTTAGGTTTAGGGTTAGTGTTAGGGTTATTGTTCAGGTTCAGGTTAGGGTTAGTGTTAGGGTTAAGTTTAAGGATTGTGGAAGGGTTAAGTTTAGGGTTAGAATTAGGTTAATGGTTATGTTAAGGATTCGGTTTAGGGTTATTGTTAGGTTAGGGTTAGTGTTAGGGCTAGTGTTCGAGTTAGGATTAGGGCTAGTGTTCGAGTTAGGTTTAGGGATAGTGTAAGATTTAGGGTTAGGTTTAGGGTTAGATTTGTGTTAGGGTTAGGATTAGGGTTAGCATTAGGTTAAGGTTAGGGTTAGTGTTAGGGTTTGTGTTAGGTTTATGGTTATTGTTGTGGTTAGGGTTACAATTAGAATTAGGGTTAGGGTTAGGGTTTGGTTTAAGGTTAGTATTAGGGTTAGGGTTAGTGTTAGGATTATGTTTAGGGTTATGGCTAGTGTTGGGTGAAATTTAGGGTTAGGGTTAGGGTTATGTATAGTTTAAGTGGTATGGTTAGCATCAGGTTTAGGGTTAGTGTTAGCTTTAGTGTTAGGATTCAGTTTAGGGTTACGGTTAGATTTAGGTTTAGAGTTAGGGTTAGGGTTAAGGATGGAGTTAGAGTGCATTATCAGTTTTGAGTTATTGTTAGGGTTAGGGTTTTTGTTAGGATTAGGGTTAGTGGTAGGTTTAGGGTACAGTTAGGAATAGGTTTAGAGTTAGAGTTAAGGTTAGTGTTAGTGTTAGGTTTAGGATTAGGTTTTGGTTATTGTTAGGATTGGGTTAGGGGAAGGGTTAGAGTTAGGGGTTAGCGTTAAGATTAGTTTTAGGGTTAGTTGTAGTTTTAGAGTTAGGGTGAGGGTTAGGGTGAGTGTTAGGTTTAGGAAAGAATTTGTCTTAGTGTAGGGTTAGGGTTATAGTTAGTGTTAGGTTTGGTTTTAGGATTAGTTTAGGGTTAAGATTAGGGTTAGGGTTATTGATAGGGTTATGGTTAGGTTTAGTGTTAGGATTAGGATTAGTGTTTGTGTAAGGGTTATATTTAGGGTTAGGATTAGGGTTAGCATTAGGTTTAGGGCTATGTTTAGTTTTAGGGTTAGTGATAGGTTAATTTTGGTATTATGGTTAGTGGTAGGTTTGGTGTTGGTGTTATGGTTAGATTTAGAGTTAAGGTTAGGTTTAGGGTTAGGTTAGGGTTGTTGTAAGGGTTAGAGTTATGTTAGGGTTAGGTTTGTGTTAGGGTTAGGGTTAGGTTTAGTTTTATAGTTATGGCTTGGCTTAGGGTTAGGGTTAGTGTTAGGGGTAGGATAGGGTTTGGTTTAGGGGTAGACAATGGTTACGTTTATGGTTAGAGTTAGGGTTTGGGTTAGGTTTAATGTTAGTTATAGGGTTAGGGTTAGGTTTAGGATTAGGGTTAATTTTACAGTTAGAGTTAAAATTAGGGTTAAGATTTGGTTTAAAATTTGTTTTGGGTTTTGCGTTATGTTTAGGGTTTATATTACGGTTAGTTTTAGGTCTATGTTTAGGGTTACTGTTAGGATTATGTTTAGAGTTGGGGTTAGTGTTAGGTTTAGGTTTCGGCTTAGGGTTAGATTTAGGGTTAGGATTAGTGATAGGGGTAGGGTTAGGGTTAGGGTTAGGTGTAGGGTTACGTTTCGGGTTAGGATTTAGGGTTAGATTAAGTTAGATTTATAGTTAGCGTTATGTTTAGTTTTAGAGTTAGCGTTATGGTTACCATTAGGTTTACGGTTAGGTTTATTGTTAGAGTTAGAGTCAGGTTTACTGTTAGATTGAGGCTTTGTGTTAGGGTTAGGTTTAAGGTTAGGATTAATGTTACGGTTAGGATTAGGGTTAGGGTTAGAATTAGGGTTAGAGTTACTGTTAGGGTTATGAAAGGGTTAGGGTTAGTGTTAAAGGTCGTGTCATGGTTAGGGTTAGGATTTGTGTTAGGGTTAGGTGTAGGGTTAGCCTTAGGGTTAGGGTTAGAGTTATGGTTAGAATTACCATTAGTGTTAGAGTTAATTTTAGGGTTAGTGTAAGGGTTCAGGCTACAAACAGTGTTATTATTAATGTTAGGGTTAGTTTTAGGGTTGGGGTTATTGTTAGTGTTAGGGTTTGCTTTAGGGTTAGGTTTAGGGTGTTAGGGTTATCGTTAGGGTTAGGGTTTGTGTTAGGATTAGTGTTAGTTATAGGGTTAGGGTTAGGTTTAGGGTTAGGATTAATTTTACAGTTAGCATTAAAATTAGGGTTAAGGTTTAGTTTAAAATTTGTGTTAGGTTTTGTGTTATGGTTAGGGTTTATGTTATGGTTAGTTTTAGGTCTATGTTTAGTGTTACTGTTAGGATTATGTTTAGGGTTGGGGGTAGTGTTAGGTTTAGGTTTCGGCTTAGGGTTAGATTTAGGTTTAGTGTTAGTTTTAGAGTTAGTGTTATGGTTACTGTTAGGTTTACGGTTAGGTTTATTGTTAGAGTTAGAGAAAGGTTTACTGTTAGATTGAGGCTTTGTGTTAGGGTTAGGTTTAAGGTTAGGATTAAAGTTGCGGTTAGGATTAGGGTTAGGGTTAGAATTAGGGTTAGAGTTACTGTTAGGGTTATGAAAGTGTTAGGGTTAGTGTTAAAGGTCTTGTCATGGTTAGGGTTAGGGTTTGTGTTAGGGTTAGGTGTAGGGTTAGCATTAGGGTTAGGGTTAGAGTTATGGTTAGGATTACCGTTAGTGTTAGAGTTAATTTTAGGGTTAGTGTAAGGGTTCACGCTACGAACAGTGTTATTATTAATGTTAGGGTTAGTTTTAGGGTTGGGGTTATTGTTAGTGTTAGGGTTAGCTTTAGGGTTATGTTTAGGGTAACTGTTAGGGTTATCGTTAGGGTTAGGGTTAGGGTGAGATTAATGTTAGGGTACATGTTGTGGTTAGAGTTAGTGTAAGCATTAGGTTTATGATTAGGGTTAGGTTTAGTGTTAGGTTTAAGGTTAGGGTTAGCATTAGCGTTAGGGTTAAGGTTAGGATAAATATTAGGGTTAGGGTTAGAGTTAGTTTTAGTCTTAGGATTATGATTAATTTAGTGTTAGGGTTAGGGTTAGGGGTAGGGGTAGGGGTAGGGGTAGGGTTAGGTTTAGGGTTAGTGTTAGGGTTTCTGTTAGGTTTAGGGTTAGTGTAGGATTATGGTTTGGGTTAAAGTTAGGTTTTGGGTTAGTGTTAGGAATAGTGTTAGGGATTCTATTAGGGTTAGGTTTAGTGTTAGTGTTCGTGTTTGGGTTAAGTTTAGGTTTAGGTTTAGTGTTAGGGTTTTGTTAGTTTTATATTTAAGTTTAGGGTTAGCATTATGGTAATGTTTAAAATTTGGTTTATGGATAGGGTTAGGGTTTGGGTTAGGGTTAGTGTTAGTGTAAAGGTTAGGATTAGGGTTACAGTTAGTGATAGTGTTATGGTAGGGATAGGTTTAGGATTACAGTTAGGGTTAGGGTTAGGGTTGTGATTATGATTAGTTTTAAGGTTAAGTTTAGGGTTAGCGTTAGTGTTAAGGTTATGGTTGGAGTTAGGGTTAGGGTTAGGGTAAGGTTTAGAGTTAAGTTTAGTGTTAGGGTTTGGGTTAGTGTTATGGTTAGTTTTAGGGTTAGGTTTAGTGTTAGAATTTGTTTAAAATTTAGTGTTAGTGTTAGGGTTTGTGTTAGGTTTTGTGTTAGGTTTAAAAGTTAGGTTAGGTTTAGTTTTAGGGTTAATATTAGTGTTACAAATAGGATTAAGGTTAGATTTAGATTTAGGGTTAGGGTTTGTGTTAGGGTTACGGTTAATGTAAGGGTTAGCAATGGTGTTAGGTCTAGGATTAGGTTTAGTTTTAGGGTAAGTGATAGTTTTAGGTTTGGGTTAGGGTTAGTGTTAGGCTTAGGGTTATGGTTAGTGTTAGGGTTTGTTTTAGGTATAGGTTTAGTGTTAATGTTATGGGTAGGGTTAGGTTTATGTTTAAGGGTAGGGTTAGATTTAGGTTTAGGGTTATATTTTGGGATAGGGTTTTGTTAGGTTTAGGGTTATTGTTAGGATTTATGTTAGTTTTAGGGTTATGTTTAGGGTTATGTTTAGGAATATTGTTAGGGTTATGGTTAGTGTTAGGTTTAGGGTTAGTGTTAGTGTTACTATTAGGTTTAGGTTTAGTGTGAGGGTTAGTGTTAGGTTTAGAGTTAAGTTTAGGGTTAGTGTTATGGTTATGGTTATGGTTAGGGTTACATTGTGTGTTAGGGTTATGTTTTGTGTTTGGGTTAGTTTTAGGGTTAGGGTTTGGCTTAGGCTTATGGTTAGGAGTAGGGTTAAAGTGAATATTAGGGTTAGGGATACAGTTAAGTTTTGTGTTAGGGTTAGGTTTATGGTTAGTGTTAGGTTTATGTTTATGTTTAGTGTTAATGTTAGGGTTAGGGTTAGGGTTACAGATAGTGTTTGTGTTAGGGTTTCAGTAATGTTCATGTTAGGGTTATGGTTATTGTTAGCATTAGGTGTAGTATTATGTTTATGGTTAAGGTTTGTTTGGGGGTTAAGGATAGGGTTAGGGTTAGATTTAGGGTTATGGTTAGGATTAGCTTCAGGTTTAGAGTTAGGTTTAGGTTTAGTGTAGGGGTTAATGTTATGATTAGGGTTGGTATTGGGGTTAAGGTTAGGGTTAGGTTAGTGTTAGGATTAGGGTTATGGTTAGTTCTAGGTTTAGGATTAAGTTTTGCATTAGGGTTAGTTTTAGGGTTATGTTTTGTGTTAGGGTTAGGGTTAAGGTTAGGGGACGGTTACGTGTAAGATTAGGCATATAATTAGGATTAGGTTTAGGGTTAGGTTTAAGGTGTGTGTTAGGGTTAGGATTAGTGTTAGGGTTAGTTTTAGGGTTTGTGTTAGGGTTAGTGTTAGGGATAGGGTTAGGTTTACGTTTATTGTTAGATTTAGTGTTAGTGTTAGGGTTAGTTTTCGGATTAGAGTTAGGTTTAGAGTAAGATTTACATTTAGGTTTAGGGTTGGGGTAAGTTTTAGTGTTAACATTAGGTTTACTATTAGGGTTAGTTTTAGGATTAGAATTAGGTTTAGAGTAAGAATGCATTTAGGTTTAGGGTTAGGGTTAGTGTTAGTGTTAGCATTAGTTTTATGGTTAGGGTTAGGGTTAGTGATAGGTTTAAAATTAGTGTTAGAGTTATGGTTAGGGTTAGGGTTCGTGTTACGGTGAAAGATAGGTTGGGTAAGTGTTAGTGTGAGTGTTAGGATTAGGGTTACGTTAGGGTTAGGAATTGTGTTATGGTTTCGGTTATGGTTTGGCATATGGTTTGAGTTTTGGTTAGGGTTAGGGTTAGGGTTAGACTTAGGTTTTTGGTTAGTGTTCAGATTAGGGTTAAGGTTAGTGTTAGGTTTAGGCTTAGGATCAGGGTAAGTTTTAGGTTTTGGGTTACGGTTAGGATTAGAGTTAATGTTAGGGTAAGGTTTAGGGTTAGGTTTAGTGTTAAGTTTAGGGTTAGGGTAAGGTTTAGGCTTAGTGTTAGGGTTAGGGTTACTGTTTGTGTTACGGTTAATGTTAGGTTTAGGATTATAATTACCGTTATATTTAGGTTTAGGGTTATGTTAGTTTTAGGGTTAGGGTTAGGTTAGGGTTAAGGTAATGTTTAGGGTTTGTGTAAGGATTAGGGTTAGGGTTATGGTTAGGGTTAGAATTAAGGTTAATTTTAGGGTTAGGGTTAGATTTAGGTTAGAGTTAGTGTTAGGGTTAGGATTTGGGTTTGTGATAGGGTTAGTGTTAGTGTTAGGGTTATGATTAGGGTTATGGATATGGTTAGGGTTAGAGTTATGGTTACAGTTACGTTTAGGATTAGGGTTAATGTTAGGGTTAAATTTAGGGTTGTTATTAGGATTAAGTTTAGTTTTAGTGTTATTGTTAGGGTTAGGATTAGGGTTAGGGTTAGGGTTACGGATAATTTTAGGGTTAGGTATAGGTTTAGATTTAGTATTAGGGTTAGGGTTGGGATTAGTTTTAGGTGTAGTGTTAGTGTCAGGGATAAGGTAGGGTTAGGGTAGGATTTATGTTAGTGTTAGGAATAGGGTTAGGGTTAGTGTTAGGGTTAGATGTAGGGTTAGGATAAGTGTTAGTTTAGGGTTAGGCTTAGGGTTACGATTAGGGTTGCAGTTAGAAATAGGGTTAGTGTTAGGTTTAGTGTTCATGTTAGAATTAGGTTTAGTGTTAGTCGTAAAATTAGAGTTAGGGTAAGTGTAACTGTTAGGGTTACGATTAGAGTTATGGTTTGTGTTATTGTTAGGATTCGGGTTAGTTTTAGGGTTAGGGTTAGGGTTCGAGTTAGTGTTAGGGTTAGGGTTAGTCTTTGTGTTAGGGCAAGGGTTAGGATTATGTTTAAATTTAGGTCTAGGTTTATGGGTAGGTTTAGGGTTATGGTTAGGTTAGGGTTAGGTTTAGGGTTAGGATTTGATTTAGGGTTAGATTTAGGGTTAGGGTTACGGTTAGGTTTAGGTATAGGATTAGTTTAGGGTTAGAGTTATGGTTCGGGTTTGTTAGGGTCAATGCTAGGGTTAGGTTTTGGATAGGGTTAGGGTTAGGTTAGGTTCAGGTTTAGGTTTATTAGTAGGGTTTGTGTTAGGGTTTCTGTTAGGTTAGGTTTAGTGTTAGGGTTTGTGTTAGTGTTAGGGTTAGGGTTAGTGTTAGGTTTATTGCTATTTTTAGTGTTAGGGTTAATGGTAAGTTTAGGGGTGTTCATGTCTGTGTTAGGGTTAGGGTAAGGTTTAGGATTAGGGTTATGTGTAGGGTTTGATTTAGCTATAGTGTTGGTTTATGTTTAGATTTAGGATAAGTGTTAGTGTTAGGGTTAGGGATTGGGTCAGCTTTAGGGTTACGGTTAGTGCAAGGTTTTGTGTTAGGGTAAAGGTTAGTGTTAGGTTTAAGGTAAGGTTGAGGGTTAGGGTAAGTGTTAGAGTTAGGGTTAGGGTTAGATTTAGGGTTAGTGTTAGTGTTAGGAATAGGGTTAGGGTTAGTCTTAGGGATAGTGTTATGGTTAGAAATAGGTTTAGGGTTTGTGATAGTGTTAGGGTTAAGGTTAGTGTTAGAGTTAGTGTTAGGATTAGTGTTAGTGTAATGGACAGAGTAAGGGTTATGGTTAGTGTTAGGGTTAGTATTAGATTTAGGTTTGGTGTTAGGGTTAGGGTTAGGGATAATGATAGTTTTAGATTAAGGGCTAGGTTTAGGGATAGGATTAGTGTTAGGGTTAATATTAGGGTTAGGGTTTTGGTTTGTGTTAGAATTATTTTTAGGGTTTGTGTTTGTGTTAGGGTTAGGGATAGTGTTAGATTTAGGTTTCCACATAAGATTAGGGTTACTTTAGGATTATGCTTAGGGATAATGTTAGGTTTAGTGTTAGAGTTAGGATTTCTTTTTGGTTTAGGGTTAGGGTTAATGTTAGTTTAGGTTAAGGGTTAGAGTTAGGGTTTGGGTTAGTGTTAGATTTAGGGTTAGGGTTAGGTTAGGGTTAGTGATAGGGTTAGGGTTTGGGTTACTGTTAAGGTTATGGTTATTGTTAGTGTAATTGTTAGGTTTTGTGTTAGGGTTATGATTAGTTTTATTGTTAGCTGTAGGGTTAGTGTTAGGATTAGGTTAGGGTTAGAGTTAGTCTTAGGGTTGGGGTTTCTTTTTGGCTTAGGGTTAGGGTTAATGTTATTTTGTGTTAGGGTTATGGCTAAGGTTAGAGTTAGTGTTAGGTTTAGGGTTAGGGTTAGGGTTAGTGTTAGTGTTAGGGTTAGGTTATTTTTAGGGTTAGAGTTAGTGTTCGGGTTAGGATTAGGGTTAGGTTTAGTTTTAGGGTTAGGGATAAGTTTAGGTTTCGGGTTCATTTTAGGGTTAGTGTTAGGGTTAGTGTAACTCTTAGATTTAGTGTTAGGGTTAGGGTTAGCGTTTTGGCTAGGTGTAGGGTTAGGGTTGGGGTTAGAATTAGGTGCTGTATAGGGTTAGGGTTAGGTTTGGGCTTAGGGTTAGATTGAGGGTTAGGATTAGTGATAGGGTTAGGGTTAGGGTTAGGGTTAGGTGTAGGTTTATGGTTGGGGTTTGGATTAGGTTAGGTTTAGGTTTAGGGTTAGTTTGGCTCAGGGTTAATTTTAGGGTTAGGATTAGTGATAGGGTTAGGGTTAGTGTTAGTTTAGGGTTAGGTTTATAGTTAAGATTAGCTTAATGTTAGGGTTAGGTTATGGTTATTGTTATGGCTAGAATTAGGTTTAGGGTTAGGGTTAGGATTATGGTTAGGGTTAGTGTTAGGGTTAAGTTTAGGATTAGGGTTTGTGTTATTGTTACATTTAGTGTTATGGTTATTGTTATGGATTGTGCTAGTGTTAGGGTTAGTGATAGGATTAGGGTTTGGTTAGTTTTGGGGTTTGGGTTAGGATCAAGGTAAGGTTTAGGTTTAGGGTTAAGTTTAGGAAAAGTGTTAGTGTTGGTGTTAGGTTTAGGATTAGGGTTAGTGTTAGTGTTAGGGATAGGTTTACAATTAGTATTAGGGTTGGGGTTAGGATTAGTGCTATGGTTAGGATTAGTGTTAGGTTAGGGTTAGGGTTATGTTAAGGCTAGTGTTAGTGTTAGGATTAGGGGTTAGGGATGGGTTAGTGTTAGGTTAGAGTTAGGATTAGGGTTAGGTTAGTGTTTGGAATATTGTTATGGTTAGGGTTAGCATCAGGCTTATTGTGAGTGTTGAGATTCTGGTTAAGAATAGGGTTAGGGTTAGTGTTAGAGTTAGGGTTAAGGTTAGCTTTAGGGTTAGGACTAGTGTTATGGTTATTGTTAGTTTAGGGTTAGGGTTAGGTTTAGGGTTAGGGTTTTTGTTAGGTTTAGAGTTTGTATTAGGGTAGGGTTAGTGATAGCTTTTGGGTTACCATTAGGGTTATTGTTAGGGTTAGCATTAGGGTTAGAATTAAGGTTTGTGTTAGGGTTATGTTTTGTGTTAGGAATAGGGTTATGGTTAGAGTTATGGTGATGGTTATGATTAGGTTGCATTTGTGTTAGGATTACGGTTAGTGTTAGGTTTAGGGTTAGGGTTTATTTCAGTATTAGAGTTAGGGTTAGACTTAGGGTTAGGGTTAGGGTTAGGTTGAGAGTTAGAGTTAGTGTTAGGGTTAGGGTTAGTGTTAGAGTTAATTTTAGGATTAAGTTTTGTGTTAAGGTTAGAGTTAGGGCTAGGGATAAGGTTATAGTTAGGATTAGTGTTAGACTTAGTGTTGGGGATTGGGTTAGTTTTAGGTTTAGTGTTAGGGTTAGTGTTAGGTATAGGGTTAGGGTTACTGTTAGGGTTAGTGTTAGAGTTAGAGTTAGCATTAGGGTTTGTTTAAGTGTTACAGTTAGGGTTAGGGCTACGGTTAGATTTAGTTGTAGAATTAGGGTTAGTGTTTGGGTTAGTGTTATGGTTAGTGTTAGTGTTAGGGTTAGTGTTAGGGTTTGTGTTAGGGTTAGGGTTAGGATTAGGGTTTGTGCTGTGTTAGGGTTAGGGTTTGGGTTAGGTTTAGTGTTAGGTTTAAGTTTAGTGTTAGGTTTGAAGTTAGGAGTAAGGTCAAGTTTAGGAGTAGTGTTCAGGTCAATGTTAGGGTCAGAGTAAGGTTTAGAGTTAGGGTTAGGTTTAATGATATGGTTAGGTTTAGGATAAGGGTTTGTGTTAGTGTTAGCATTAGTGTTTGGTCAGGTTCAGTTTTAGGTTTATTGTTAGGTTTTTTGTTAGGTTAGAGTTAGTGTTAGGGATTAGGTAAGAGTTAGGTTAGAGTAAGTGTTAGTTTTAGACTTAGGGTGAGGTTTAGCGTTAGTGTTAGGATTAGGGTGAGGGTTTGTGTTAGGATTAGACTTAGGGTTAGTGTTAGGTTTAGGGTTAGAGTTAGTTTTAGTGTTACAGTTAGTGTTAGGGTTAGTGTTAGGATAAGGGTTAGAGTGTTAGGGTTAATATTAGGGTTCGTGTTGAAATTCGGTTTAGTGTTAAGGTTAGGGTTAGGGATATTGTTAGTTTTAGAGTAAGGGTTAGGGTTAGGGTTAGGATTACTGTTAGGGTTAATGTTAGGTTTAGGGTTGGGTTTTGTGTTAAGTTTAGGGTTTGTGTTAGGGTAAGGATTAGGAAGAGAATTAGGTTACACATAGGATTAGGTTTCCTATTTGGATTAGGTCTAGGGTTAGTGTTAGGGTTAGGGTCAGTGTTAGGTTTAGGGTTAGGGTTAGGGTTAGGGTTAGGATTAGTGTTAGATTAGGTTTAGGGTTAGGGTTAGGGTTAGGTTTAGTGTTAGGATAAGAACTAGGGTTAGGGTTAGGTTTATTGATAGGGTTAGGTTTGGGATTACTGTTATGGTTTCGGTTAGGGATAGGGTAAGAGTTAGGGTTAGGGTTAGGGTTACAGTTAGAATTAGTGTTAATTTTAGGGTTAACGTTAGGGTTAGTGTTAGGGTTAGGGTTAGGTTTGGGTTAGGGTTTGTATTATATTAGTGTTAGGTTTATGAAAGGTTTATGATTAGTGGTGGATTTAGGTTTAGAGTTAGGGTTAGTGTTAGTGTTAGGGTTAGGGTTAGGGTTAGGGTTAGGGTTTGTATTATATTAGTGTTAGGTTTATGAAAGGTTTATGATTAGTGGTAGATTTAGGTTTAGGTTTAGGGTTAGTGTTAGGGTTAGGGTTTGGGTTAGGTTAGGGTTAGGTTTACATTAGGGCTGGTGTTAGGGTTAGGGTTAGGGTTACTCTTATGTTCATGTTAGAATTAGGGTTAGGTTAGGGTTACTAATTGTGTTACTGTTAGGGTTAGCATCATGCTTATGGTGAGATTTGCAGTTCGGGTTAAGGTTAGGGTTAGGGTTAGAATTAATGTTAGGGTTAAAGTTAGCTTTAGGGTTAGGGTTAGCATTATGCTTATGAAAAGGTTTAGGTAAATTTTAGGGTTAGGGTAAGGTTAGGGGTAGTGTTTTGTTTAGGTTTAGGGTTGGTGTTACAGTTAGGTTTAGTGTTAGGGTTAGGTTTAGGGTTAGGATTAAGTTTCGTGTTAGGTTTATATTTTGTGTTAGGGTGAGGATTATTGTTAGGGTTATGGTGATCATTAGGATTAGGCTAAGAGTTAGGATTAAGTTTATGGTTAGCGTTAGGGTTAGGGTTAGTGTTACGATTAGTGTTATGGTTAGAATTAGGGTTAGGTTTATGGTTAGTGTTAGACTTAGTATTAGGTTTAAAGTAGGGGTTAGGGTTAATGTTATGGTAAGGTTAAGTACAGGGTTTGGGTTAGTGTTAGGGTTAGGGTTAGTTTTCAGTTAGGGTTAGTGTTAGTGTTAGGTTAGTGTTAGGATATGGTTTAGGGTAGGGTTGGAAATTGTGTTATGGTTAGGGTTAGCATCAGGCTTATGGTTAGAGTTGTGATTATGGTTAAGGTTACGGTTACTGTTATAGTTAGTGTTAGGGTTAAGGTTATGGTTATTTTTAGGGATTGGGTTAGAGTTAGAGTTATGGATATGTTTAGGTTAGGGTTAGGGCTAAGATTAGGTTAGGGTTAGTGTTTTTGATAGGTTTATGGTTTGTGTTATGGTTAGGGTTAGTGTTGGGGTTAGTGTTAGGGTTAGAGTAAGGATTAGAGTTAGGGTTTGTGTTAGGGCTAGGGTTAGGTTTAAGTTACAGTTACAGTACCAATTTAAGTTATGGTTATGGTTAGTTTTAGTGTTAGGTTATGGTTAGGTTTAATGTTAAAGTTTGTGTTAGCGTTACATTTTGTTTTAGGGATAGGGTAGGGGTTAGTGTTAGCTGTAATGTTAAAGTTAAGGTTAATTTTAGGTTTAGGATTAGGTTTAAGTTTAGGTTTATGGTTACCATTAGGTTAGGGTTAGGGTTAGGGTTAGGTTTCGGTTAGGGTTAATGTTTTGGGCAGGTTTAGGTTTTGTCTTAGGGTTAGAATTACTGTTAGTGTTATGGTTTCAGTTAGGGTTAGTGTTAGGGTTAGGGTTACAATTAGAGTTAGGTTCAGTGTTAATTTTATGTTTAGGTTTAGGGTTAGGTTTAATGATAAGGGTAGGTTTAGGGTTACAGTTATCGTTAGGTTTAGTGTAAGGGTTTTTGTTAGGGTTAGGGTTAATTTTAGTGTTAGTGTTACAGTTAGGATTAGATTTAGGGTTAGGTTAACTGTTAGGGTTAGGGGTAGGTTTAGGGTAAATATTAGGGTTGGGTTAGGGTCAGTGTTAGGGTTAGGGTTAGTGTTACATTTAGGGTTACGTTTAGAATTAGGGTTAGGTTTAGGGTTAGTGTTAGGATTAGTGTTAGACTTAGTATTAGGTTTAAAGTTAGGTTTAGGGATATACTTATGGTAAAGGTTAAGTATAGGGTTAGGGTTTGTGTTAGGGTTAGGGTTAGTTTTAGGTTTAGTTTGGGATAGGTTAGGGTTAGGGATAGTGTTAGGTTTAGGGATATTTTTAGGGTTAATGTTAGGTTTAGGGTTATGGTTACGTTTTTGTTTAGGGTTAGTGATAAGGTTAGGGTTAGGGTTACTGTTAGGGTAAGATTTAGGTTTGCGGTTAGAATTGGTGTGATTGTTAGGGTTATTGTTAACTTAGGGTTAGTTTTAGAGTTAGGTTAACTTTAGGGTTATGTTTAAGTTTAGGGTAAGTGATAGGGTTAAGGTTAGGGTTAGTGTTAAGGTTAGGGTTTGGGTTAGTGTTAGGTTTAGGGTTAGGTTTAGGATTAGAGTTAGGGTTTTTGTTAGTTTTTTTGTTTATGTTAGAGTTAGTTTTTGGTTAGGGTTAGGGTTAAGGTTAGGTTTAGGGTTTGGGTTGTGGTTAGGGTTAGTGCTAGAGTTAGGGTTAGGATTAAGATTAGGTTTAGAGTTAGTGTTATGTATAGGGTTAGAGTTAAGGTTAGTGTTAGGTTTAGGGTTAGGGTTAGGGTTAGGATTAGTTCTAGTGTTAGTGTTATGATTAGGGTTAGGTTTAGCATTAGGGTTAGTGTTTGGGTTGTGGTTATGTTTAGGGTTAGTGTTAGGTTTAGGGTGAACATTAGGGTAAGGGTTAGGGTTTGTGTTAGGATTAAGGTTAGTGTAGGTATAGTGTGATTTTTAGGGTTAGTGTTATGGTTATTGTATTGTTAGTGTTAGGGTTCAGTTTAGTGTTAGTGTTAGGTTTGGTGTTAGAGTTAGTGTTATAGTTATGGTTAATGTTAAAATTAGGGTTAGGGTTATGGTTAGGGTTAGAGTTTGGTTTAGTTTTCCGGTTAGGGTTAACATTCGGATTAGTTTTAAGTTTAGGGTAAGTGATACGGTAATAGTTAGTATTAAGTTTAGTATTTGGGTTAGGTAGTATTACGGTTAGTTTTAGGGTTAGTGTTAGGGTTAGTGTTAGGGTTAAGTTTAGTCTTAGGGTTAGTTTTAGTGTTAAGTTTAGTGTTAGTGTTAGGGTTAGTGTTAGGTTTAGGGTTAGGGTTAGGGTTAGTTTTAGGTTTAAATTTAGGGTTAGTATTAGGGGTAGGTTTAGGGTGAGTGTTAGGTTTAGGTTTATGGTTAGGTTTAGGGTTTAGAATAGCTGTTAGGTTTAGGGTTTTATTGAGGTTAGTCTTAGTGTTAGGGTGAGTATTAGTGTTAGGATTAGGGTTAGTGTAAAGGTATGGATTAGGGTTAAATTCATGGCTAGTGTTAGGGTTAAAATTAGGGTTAGAGTTTGGTTTATTATTAGGGTTAGTGTTAGTGTTAGGGTTAGGTTTAGGTTATGGGTTAGGGTTAAATTTATGGTTAGTGTTAGGGTTAGGGTTAGAATTAGGGATAGAGTTTGTGTTAGATTTAGGTTTAGGGTTTGGCTTAGTTTTAGTGTTAAGATTAGTGTTAGAGTTATGTTTAGTGTTAGTGTTAAGTTTAGGGTTAAAATTTGGGTTATTATTAGGGTTAGTGTTAGGTTTAGGTTGATGGTTAGAGTTAGGATTAGGGTTTGATTAGGGTTAGGGTTAGGTTTAGGGTTATGATTAGGGTTATATTTAGGATTAATGTTAAGGTTAGGGTCAGAGTTAGAGTTAGTGTTATTGTTAGGGTTAGGTTTTGGTTTAGGGTTATATTTTGGCTTAGGGTTAGGTTTAGGTTTAGGGTTTTCTTTAGGTTTAGGCTTATAGTTAGGGTAAGGGATAGGATAAGGTTTAGTGTTAAGGTTAGTGTTAGCATTAGGTTTAGTGTTAGGGTTAGGGTTAGTGCTAGTTTTAGGTTTAGTGTTAGTGTTTGGATTAGTGTTAGGGTTTTTGTTAGGGTTTATGTTAGTGTTAGAGTTTGTGTTAGGTTTAGAGTTATGTTAAGGGTTAGGGTTTGGGTTTTGGTTAGGGTTAGTGTTAGAATTCAGTTTAGGTTTAATGTTAGGTTTAGGGTTAGGATTAGTATTATGGATAGTGTTATGTTTTGGGTTAAGTTTAGGGTTAGTGTAAGGTTTAGGATTAGGTTTAGGGTTTATATTAGTGTTAGGTTTATGGTGAGTGTTAGGGTTAGGGTTAGGGTTTGTGTTAGGTTTTAGTTTAGAGTTAGTTTTAGTGTTATCCTTAGGGTTAGTGTTAGGGTTATTGTTAGTTTTATGGTTAGGGTTCAGTTTATTCTTAGTGTTAGGTTTAGTGTTAGTGTTTGTTTTAGGGTTAGTGTTAGGTTTAAGTTTTGGATTAGGTTTATGGTTAGTGTTGGTGTTATGTTTATTGTTAGATTGCAGGTTAGTTTTAGTGTTTAGTTTATGGTTAGTGTTTGGGTAAGTGTTATTGTTAGGTTTACAGTTAGGGTTAGTGTTATTGTTAGGTGTAGGTTTAGGGTTTGAGTTAAGGTTAGGTTTAGGGTTAGAATAAGTGTTTGTGTTAGGGTTAGGGTTAGTATTAGAGTTAGTGTTAGGGTATGGAATAGGTTTAAATATATGGTCAATATTAGGGTTAGGTTTAGGTTTAGGGTTTGGGTTAGTGTTAGTGTTAGGGTTAGGTTTATGTTAGGGTAAGTGTTAATGTTAGGTTTAGGGTTAGGGTTAGTGTTAGGCTTAGGGTTAATTTTAGGGTTAGTGTTAGGTTTAGGGTTAGGGTTAGGGTAAGGGTTAGTGTTAGAGTTAGGGTTCCGTTTATTGTTAGTGTTATCATTAGTGTTTTGGTTAGGGTTAGTTTTAGAGTTAGGGTAAAGTTTATTGTTAGGGTTAGTGTTAGGATTAGGTTCAGGGTAAGTTTTAGTGTTAGGGTTAGGGTTAGGCTCAGTATTAGGGTTAGGATTAGTATTTTGGTTGCATATGCCTATGGCAAGAGGGAACAATGGATAGAGAGTGCACTGAGAACTAATTGAGTGTATCATGTTTCATGCACTAATCCTAACCCTAACCTAACTCTAACCCTAATTATAACCGGAATCCTAACACTAACCCTAAACTGAATCCTAATCCTAACACTAATAGTAACCATAAATCAGACGCTAAACCTAACCCTAACCCTAACTCTAAAACAAACCATAACCATAACAATAATCCTAAACATTTTCCCAACCCTAAACATAACACTAACCCTAAGCCTAACCATAAACCTAACCCTAACACTAATTCTTATGGTAACACTAAACCTAACACTAACCTAAATCTAACCTAAATCGAACATTAACTTAACCTAAAGTTACCTTAACCTAACCATAACCTAACCCTAACCCTAACACTTTCCCTCACAATAACTCTAACTCTCAACCTAACCCAAATCCTAATTCTAACAGTAACCCAAAACCTAACCCTAACCTTAACACTAACCCTAACCCTAAGCATAAAATCCCTAACCCAAACACTAACCGTAAACCCTAACACTGATTTTAATCATAAACCTAACACTAACAATAACACTAACCCTAACTCTCACCCAAACACTAACCCTAGACCTAACCTTAACACTAACCATAACCCTAATGCTAAATCTAACCTAACCCTAATACTAAACCTATTCCTAACACTAAAACTAACTCTAAACTTTACCCTAACCCTAACTCTAACCATAACCCTAACTCTATCCCTTTCCCTAACCATAAAGCTAACACTAAACCAAAACCTAACCCTTATCCAAATCCTAAGCTAAGACAAACCCTAACCCTAACCTAACCTTAAAACTAACCCTAACACTAACACTAACCCTAAGCCTAACCCTAAACCCTAAACCTAACCAAAACCTAACCCTAAAGCTAACACTAACCTAACCCTAAACTTATCCTAACAACAAACCTAACCCTGGCATTAAACCAAACCCTCACCCTAATTCTAACCCTAACACTAACACAAACCCTAAACCTAACCTAATCATAATCTTAACTATAACTAAGCCTAAAACTAACCCTAACACTAACCCTAACTCTAAACCTAACCCTAACACTAACATTAACCATAATGCTAACCCTAAACTTAAATATAACCTTAACCCTAACACTAACCCTAACACTAACATCAAACCTAACCCTAATACTAACACTAACTCTAACCCTAAACATAAATTTATCCCTTAACCAAACCCTAACCCTCACCCTAACACTAAACCTAACCCTAAACCTAAATGTAATCCATAACCCTATCCCTAAACCTAAATCTAACATTAACCATAATTTTAACCCTAACACTAACACTAAATTTAAACCTAACCCTATTCCTAACTCTAATCCTAATCATAATCATAATGCTAAACCAGATCCTACACCTTACACTGAAACAAATTTTAAACCTAACCCTAACACTAACCCAAAGTTTAACAATAACCTTTATCCTAAACCTAACACTAAACTTAACAGTAACCCTACCCTTAACCTAACCTAACACTAACCCTAATCCTAACACTAACATCAACCTTAACCCTAAACCTAACCCAAACACTAACCCTAATACTTACCCTAAAACTAACACTAACCCTAACTCTAACCCTAACACTAACCTGGAACCTAACCTAAACCTTACCCTAAACTAATATTTACCCTAAATCTAATCCTAACCCTGAACCTAACACTAAAGCTAAAACTAGTAATAACACTATCCCTAAAACTAAACCTAACACAAAACCTAACCCTATCTCTAAACCTAAAACTAAGCCTAACCTTAACCCTAAAACTAAACCTAAACCTAATTTTTAAACTAACACTAACCTGAACACTAAACCTAACCCTAAACCTAACACTTACCCTAAACCTAATATTAACCTAAACCATAACCCTAACATTAAACCTAAACCTAGTCCTAACACACATCCTAACCCTTACCCTAACCCTAAAAATAACACTAACCCTAACCTTAACCCTAAACCTAAACCCAATCCTATCCATAACCCTAACCCTAC